>NW_026731828.1:360000-370000 GCF_028476545.2 Physella acuta
GCAACGTTGTCTTGTTGTTTCACCACTCATTTCTCTATTTCACCAAGTCAACCCTTTAACTCACAAGGTTAACCCTTTACCTCACCAGGTTCATCTTTTACCTCATCAAGTTAACCCTTCACCTCACAATGTTAAACCTTTACCTCACAAAGTTAACCCTTTACCTCACCAAGTTAATCCTTTACCTCACCAAGTTAATCCTTTATCTCACCAAATTAACACTTTACCTCACCAAGTTGATCTTTAACCTCACCAAATTAACACTTTACCTCACCAAATTAACACTTTACCTCACCAAGTTGATCCTTTACATCAAGAAGATGATCATTTTTACCTCATCAACTTTATCCTTTACCTCACCAAGTTAACCCTTTACCTCACCAAGTTAACCCTTTACCTCACCAAGCTGATCATTTACCTCATCAACCTAATCCTTTACCTTACCATGTTGACCTTTTATCTCAGTAGTACGGAACGGCGTGGTCGATTGGTAGATCTTTGACTGCCATCCCGAAGGGCACGAGTTTAAATCTCGGTACGAGTTCGGATCTCGGTTCGGACTTGTGACTGGGTACCTGACTGGGGAAGTAAAGGCATCTGGGCATAGTGTTAAGTTCATCTGCCCAACGGCTTGCTAGATCTAAAGAGAAACCTTACATACATGGCATCATGAGACCTTTGTTCTTTTATTTGCAGGTGTGTGTTCTGGTGCTGACTCTGATTGCCTTCTGCAGTAAACACGACTTCACCAAGTGGAACTACATCATGATTGTCGTCTTTATCCTGGTCTTAATGTTCGGGTTCCTTGCGGGGTTCCTTCATAACTATGTAAGCCGATGTGGTTGTTATCTGATGTTTCACAACATAACATTTTGATACGGTCAGAGATAGAGAGAACTCATACACGAGTCTTGGACTGTCGCAGAGGCATAGCGATCTTTCCCGGCGCCCGGGGACAAACTTTCAATTTGCACCCCCCCCCCCCTCAAGATTTCGATTTGCACCCCCCTCAAATTTTCGTTTTGCACCCCCCCCCCCTCGAGCTTTCAATTTATTTTTCCAACCCATTTTGGCGCCCCCTAAGGTCGGCGCCCGGGGACAAATGTCCCCCCCCCCCTCTACGCCTCTGGACTGTCGTCCATACATAATCTTCAAAAAATCGATTTACATTGCGTAAAGTTTGGATACGTGGTTGGGCCAGTAAAGCTCTTGGTTGCTCAGCCGAAAATTCCAGAGTTCGAACTCCCTAGCAGATGAGGCTCGTTAGCTGGGGAAAGTAATTCACCTAGCGGAGACAACTCCAAAATCTAACCACTGCTGCCTTGTAGTTTGTTCTAAGTTTGGACAAAGGCTATGGAAAAGCAGGCAGAAATAGGAGCCAACGGCCTAAATGGCGCATAACCAGTTGACACGTATACTTAATTACGTTCCAACACTAAAATTAAGAACGAAGAAGATGAAGAAGCTGCAGACAGCAACACGTCTAGAAGAGACAACTCCAAAAATCAAACAACTGATGCCTTGTTTGTTCAAAGTTCGGACAAAGGCTATGGACACAAATACAAAAAGAAAAGCAGGTTAAAATCGGAGTCAATGGCCTCAATGGCATATAACCAGTTAACACGTAAACTTAATTGTGTTAGAAGGGATCCATTCCAACACTAAAATTAAGAACGAAGAAGAAGCATGGGGACACGTAGATCTGTATTCGACCTAAATTCTAAAAAAAAAAAAACAATGTCGTTTGTTGAAAATTAGATCTAAATATAATGGGTTCTTACAAGCAGTTAGTTAAATTGTTTGTTTATGTTTGTGAGTTATTCGAGTAAGCGCTACTTGTAAGATACTTTAGAGTTGAATCAAGTGTTTGGTTTGAAATGGAGCTCACATGCATCAGTTTTATTCAGTCTGGAATATTCTCCACAGGTCCCCATTCTACGTTTGATCTACTCGTTCTTAGGTGCCCTGGTCATGTGTGTGGTGAGTACATTATTGTAACGGTCACAAGCATGACATTTGATATATGCATGCCATTTGATACATGCATGATATTTGATACATTCATGATATTTGATATATGCATGATGTTTGATATATGCATGACATTTGATATATACATGCTATTTGATAAATGCATGATGTTTGATACGTGCATGATGTTTGATACATGCATGATATTTGATACATCATGATATTTGTTACATCATGATATTTGATACATGCATGCCACTTGATACATGCATGATATTTGATACATGCATGTCATTTGATACATGCAAGTTATTTGATATCTTAATGAGTTTTTGATACACGCATGGCATCTGATACATGCATGGCATTTGATACATACATGACATCTGATACGTGGATGACATTTGATAGATGTATGACATTTGATACATAGATACATCCAGTTTTGTATGCGATGAGTACATCGTTTTTTTTCTGACTGTGACACACATGACATTTGATACATACATGACATTTAATACATTCTTGGAATTTGGTGCATGTATGACATTTGAATCGTTCACGATATTTGACACATGTATGACATTTGAATCGTTCACGATATTTGATACATGTATGACATTTGACACGTCCAGCTAGTTTCCATGGATACTTAACCGCGTGACTTGGCTCACCCATGCTAGTTTCCATAGTTACCAAACCACGTGACCTGACTGCTGCTTCCCTTCTGCTTTCAGTTTATCGTGATCGACACCCAGATGTTACTGGGCGGGAAGAGGCACGAGCTGGACACAGACATGTACATCTTCGCCGCCATCGTTCTCTTCACAGACATCGCGCTCTTGTTTGTTTACATCCTGGATATAGCTGATTATAAATGAAACAAACTATTGAACGCTCTTGTTTGTTTACATCCTGGATATAGCTGATTATAAATGAAACAAACTATCGAACGCTCTAGTTTGTCTACATCCTGGATATAGCTGATTATAAATGAAACCATCTTGGATATAGCTGATTATAAATGAAACAAACTGTTGAGACATCGCGCTCTTGTTTGTCTACATCCTGGATATAGCTGATTATAAATGAAACCATCTTGGATATAGCTGATTATAAATGAAACAAACTGTTGAGACATCGCGCTCTTGTTTGTCTACATCCTGGATATAGCTGATTATAAATGAAACCATCTTGGATATAGCTGATTATAAATGAAACAAACTGTTGAGACATCGCGCTCTTGTTTGTCTACATCCTGGATATAGCTGATTATAAATGAAACAAACTGTTGAAACATCGCGCTGTTGTTTGTCTACATCCTGGATATAGCTGATTATAAATGAAACAAACTATCGAACGCTCTAGTTTGTTTACATCCTTGATATAGCTGATTATAAATGAAACAAACTATCGAATACGTTAGATCTCACAAGGCAAATCTTTTTTTAAACCTTAAAGTAGGCTTTTATGGAGAATTTTGCATGTAGTCGAAATTTATCTATTTAATATTTGAAGTGGATTTATAAAAATAAGGCATTCAAAATTAAATATCTAGTTTGGTCTATATTTTATTAGAGTTTTCTAAAATCATATTTTTTCAAAATCAAAGTAAAATATTGCCCTGGAACACTAGTTAAGAGGCAACATGTATTGTAGATATTATTTATTCAATGCTGGTACATAAATGTAAATAATGTGAAACAACAAAATATTATGCTCTTGCGTCTTTTTTTGTTGTTGTTGTTGTTTTTTTTTTTTAGCTTTTTTTGCATTTTGAACGCTTAAAAGTGTTAAATTTACAAATAAGCATAATATTTAGGTTTCAAGCGTATTTATCCATAACATTAATATTTTTTTAATACTCTCGATGAATGGTTTTATTCCATTAATAACCTAATATTAACGTAACGCTATTACTGATATAAATATTTTTTAATCTTTGTAATTATTTAAAAATTATTTAGATCAAACCACCTACATAAATGACTCCCATGTTAGTCGTGGATCAATAAAGATAAATCCATCGATAAAAATTTTTTAAGAATTAATTAACGATAGCGATTAATCTGAATACATGCTCAGATTGATTTGAAAACCGAAATTTCATAAACGTTGGCATAAGTAACAACATAAAGCTTATAATTAGAAGCTTTTATTTAGCTCACACTGTTTGTAAGTTTGTTTTTGTATTTGTGGCAAATTGTAAAACTCAATTTTGAACCACTTTTAATACAGCATTTTTTCCATGATACATTAGTTTCTGATGACAATGCAAGAATATATATTTCTTACCTAATTAGACATTAGATTGGTCATTAAGACGTAATTAAAAATTAAAAGATGTATGTATGGAAATTAATTTTAATTAATAAGTAATAACAAAATCAGCTAGGCAGAATTATATAATTTTATTAACACTTATCAATATCGGCAACATTTTATATTTTTACTCAACATTGCTATGTGTTGTAGAATGGACTTCAAAAGTCGGCATCGTAGCCTCGTTCTCATCTACGTTTCTATGGCAACCCAGCGTATCTTGCCCCAGCTATAGATGCTGTCCGCCCAAGTCTCACATACAAGTTCCATATCCGCAGCCGTGACCTTCCTGGCATAAAACCCGTACCGGATGTGAATTCCGTTAAACATATCTAAATTAACCAAAGACACCGAGACAAGCGGTGGCGTTTTGAAAGCCTTGGTGAATTTGACCGTCTGTGTGTGTCTACGCCAGTCGCCATCTTGTTTGTTGTGGTCTGAGGGCGGGCAGTCGTACTCTCCCTCGTCTACCACAGGCGGAGTGTGTTGGCTGAGGGTGGCGATGCTCGCGTCCAACTTGGCTTCCAGTGCCTTGATTTTGCCCAGCAAAGCCTTTTCGCTTTTGTTGAGTTTCTGATCAAAATCTTTCGGGGAACAGGCCGCTGCTGAGATTGTAAAAGGAAAGAATTTGGATGTAAATTTATATTTATAATATGGAGTCTTGTTTATTACAACTTTACTCATTATTACTTGAAATCATTTTTATTTATTTCAAGTACACAGAACGCAAGGCTATTTAAATATTTTTAGAGGATAAGTGTATATATGAGAAAAACATAGTTTAACAAATATTGTATAAATATATATATATTTTAAAATTTATAACAGCATCTCATAATATCTGTAGAGCACATTGTTTAGTGAGTATGGATTACGGTTAGATTTATTGTAAAAAGCTTGCTGAATCAGAATGTATTGCAAGTTAAGCCCGCAAATTATTTTAAGAAAAAGGTCTGTAAAAGTGTGTTCAATGAGCCAAGTGTTAGACTTTGTCAACGTGTTGTCTTGTAACAGCGTTAAGTTCTTTAAAACTATGAATGTCTCAGAGTAATGTTCAAGTTGAAAAAAAATATTTTTGTTTTACCTGGGCGACTAAATCGATATATATGTGTATATGTATATATATACATATATATATAAATATATATATATATATATATACATATATACACATATATATATATATATATATATATATATATATATATATATATATATACTTATAAATACGTAAGTAAAGCCCATACTTACTCTCAGTAGACGGGAACTGTGACAGTAGAGTCAACAGGAGTATTGGAATTGTTGAGAGCATTTTTTACTTTAATCTACAGGAGAATAGAACGATAATTGAACACATTGTTTCATTTGCTTCATTTAGGTCGAAACTTATTTGTATTAATGTAAGCTTAATTTACATAGAAAAAGAATTTCAACAAGTCTGAGATTAAATTCTGACTTTACATACAAAGGTACCACCGAAAGATAAGGTAAACTGTTTTTATCAAAAAAAAAAATCTTGGTACTTGTTAATGTTAGTTAATAGTTAGGTTGAATTAATGATTGATATTTTAAACATTGTAGAAACTGCACACTAAAGTAACTAAACACCGGTTTTGTTTAGTATAATAGTATATAAATATACCAAGCAAATCCCCATAGCAAATTAATGTGGATTTATTTTGGTAATTTTAGTTAATTAATAAAATTTTGAAGTTACATGAAATATTTCTACCGGATGGTACGCCCAATAACGCTTAATAACGATTAGGTTAGGATCATCTTACATGTGTAATACAAAGAACAAAATAACGCATTAAGGGGATAGGCTCCCGAAAAAAACGGAGAAAAAATCTTTTTAAGTAATACGCCTTTTTCATTTATTTGTGTATGTATAAGTTAGGGTACTTAAGGAAAAATATTTGGATGTACCAGGGACTCTTCTGAAAATATGGTTGCCATGGAAACGGCGGCCATCTTGGAAAAAACTACCTTTTGTGGAGTTCTAAAATTTCCTAAAGTAACATATAAACCACCCATATAATCATTGATCCTTATTGTACTAACACCAATAGAGTCAGCTGGCTAATTTCTGTAACCAAAAAACAGCTAGAAATATTTTTTTCAAATTTTCAAAAAAAAATTGTGGTGAAATTCCATTGAATTTAGCATTATTTTTATTGGAATTTCGTCACACCAAACTTTGAAAATTAAAAAAAAATATTTCTAGAGTGATTTCTGTTACAAAAACTAGCCAGCTGACTCTATTAGCGTTAGTACAAGAAGGATCAATGGTTATATAGCCGATATTTATGTTAGTTTATGAAATTTTAGAACTCCAGAAAATGATGTTTTTTTCAAGATGGCCGCCGTTGCCATGGCAACCATATTTTCAAAAAAGTCCCTGATGCATGGAAATATTTTCCTTCAAGTACCCTAAGTTGGATATACACAAATGAATCAATAAAAGGTTTTACTTAAGAAGTTGGTTTTTTCTGGAGCCTACCCCCTTAAAACATTGGTGTATTCTTATCTTGTTCAAATCTGTCACTTTTCACAAGTATAGTAACATAACATCACGAATGGAAAATACTACAGTAGACAAGCACAACATCACAAGGACAACAATGGTCTATAGACATCTAGTCAGATCTTGACAGTTTTCACAAGCAGACCAGCATACAATCACAGATGAAAGTACTAAAGTAACCACGCAAAGCATAACAAGGACAACAATGGTCTATAGTCATCTAGATAAAATCTGTTACAAGCAGACCAGCATACAATCACAGATGAAAGTACTAAAGTAACCACGCAAAGCATAACAAGGACAACAATGGTCTATAGTCATCTAGATAAAATCTGTTACAAGCAGACCAGCATACAATCACAGATGAAAGTACTGTCTACAGTAACCACGCAAAGCATCACAAGTACAACGACTATATTAAAACAACAAAAAAAAATCTGCCACCACACCAGTACAAAACAGATGTTCTTTGGCAACTGGATCTAACACTACATTTCTACCCTTATATATACTAAAATCTTAACTATAAATATTACAAATTAATTACACCAACTTTTATTTATGCTAAGTCAGAAAAATTAGAATATTTTGTGTTTAAGGACATTGTTGTTCTTAGATCTAAGTCGCCAATTAGGTTTTTAAATTAACCCCCATCATTAATTGTCGCTTGATGAGTCAACAACAGAGAGAAAAATAATTCAAAAGTAATTTTTGTTGTGTTGTAACGACAGTTGCAATTTATTAGTAGCATTTTGTTTTCTTTAAGTTTTGTTTTGTTAAAAGTTTGTACATTATGTAGCGCAGATTTTATATTTTCTTTTCTTGTCATTTTTAATACGAAATTCAGTTTTGGGACTGAAATTTTATTTTATATCTTCTCTACTATATCTATGTATAGGCCTACTTGTTTAGTTGAGGAATTTATTATTTGGCCTCTGTAAAAAAAACTATTTGTAAAGGACCATGACTTGTATGTTTATTAAGCAGCATATACCCAACCAGGACTGGTTTGTTAGATTAGTGACAACCAGTGGCGTAGCGAGGTCGGGTGTCGCCCGGTGCGGAACTTAATGGTGTCACCCCCCCCCCCCCCTAGAGGCGTAGCGACCCTTCCCGGGGACAAACTTTCAAGTTTTCGATTTTCACCCCCCCTCAAGTTTTCGATTTGCACCCCCCCCCCCCAACTTTCGATTTGCACCACCCCTCAAGTTTTTCTCTATATATTTTGCTATTTTTTGCCTTGGTGTCACCCCTTAAATGGTGTCACCCGGTGCGGTCTGCACCCCCCCCCCGCCCCCCCCCCCCCCTCGCTACGCCCCTGGGGACAACCAATATATACCCAACCCATCTGCAATAATATGAAACCATGGTCGGGATCCAGTTCCCTTTATTAATCAGACACAGCACTGTAATGAAAAGTTAAAACACGTCAAAAAGTTGATGTTGGATGTATCCTAAAAATCAAATGAGAATTCACATTCTAGGCATTTAATTGGCGCGCCAAGTTGTCATTAATTTTGTTAAGTTGAGTTAATTTTGTAATACATAAAAATAAAAGTTTAGTTATTAATTGAGTTTAGTTCGGTAAATTTTATCATTCTTAAAAATACAACTTTTGTCATTAATTTTGTTAAGTTCAGTTAATTTTGTAATACTTAAAAATAAAAGAATAATAAATGTATTTAAAAGTCTACAAATTAAGAGGTAGGTTGATCATAAAGAATATTTATTTCCAAATGTTAATAAACTCCACTGATGCAGTATTTACTACTGATGTATTTATCATATGATATAATATATTGCTCAGTAATTGGCGTACGTGTGATCCTTTATATTACATATTTATATTTAGAGATTTGCTTATATTTTTACATATCTGCAAAATGTTTTAGTATGACGTATAGCCAACTACCCTAGAACTGAGCTTCGTTTTATCCATTGTTAAATTATATACTAAAGTAATATACAGTTAGAGAAAATCATAGTAGTTTCTTCTGCTTAGTGTATATATAAAAACGTGTTATTACAATATTTTATAAACATATTTATTTCAACATTTATTTTCAATTCAATAGTCCAATGTGTCCGCAATAGACAAAAAATGTAAAACTTTTTTGCACTATAGAACAAATTTTGTTAAACTCAAAATCTATTTTTAAAATATGCTAATGGTTGCAACATGTTGCGGAATTTAAATACTGCACTCATTTTTTTCGAGTCTTTTTAGGGTAATTGTACGCTAATTATTTCGACTTTTTTTTACTTTCTCGTACACAGAGTATAGAGAAAGTATAGTAATCGTGCACAAAAAATATATGAAATTTTGACAGTTTTCACCGTTTTACACCTCCTTATTGTATCGTATACGGAATATAAAAGATGAATTTTAATAAATGAAAAAACAAATCGAAATCATGATTTTGACCATTTTTGTCGTTTTACTACCTTCTGGTGCCGGTAAAATTATATATATATATATATATATATATATATATATATATATATATATATATATATATATATATATATATAAACACAAGCAAAGCATGCACGAAGGTGTGTCATCCACCCTAGGGACGTCCCAGGTACGACATAAAAAAAGCTTTTTTTTTTAAATTGTTATCTTTCGCTGATAAGGTGTAACAGAGAATTGAAATTTAACTTTTAAACAAACTGTATTAGAATTTCGTAAACACCAAAATATTTAAATATCGCCAGCTGTTGTAGTCATTAGGAGTTTTATTGGCGTTTAACAAAACATCAAGAGTAGAATTTGTTGACGTGTGACATCTAGTAGATAATTATGCCAGTGCCGTCTCTGTTATCTGAAGGGAAGTGGGCCCCGACACAAAAAAAAACTAAAATTGCTAATGGCTTGGGTATACGTTTGCGTCCCCGTAGCTATTTAACACCATCCTGAAAAACATTTCATATTTAAATACGAATTAATTAATTGACAATATAAAAAAATATAATAAGACGAAACTATATCAATGGAAAATTCAAGTATTTTAATATAAAAGAACTTTTTTTAGAAAAAAATTAAGAAAAAATTAAATTAAATAGAAATAAATATTTAAGAAATATATAAAACACAGGATTTAGAATGTAGAGTTCGAACCCTCGGGCAGATGAGGCTCGTTAGCTGGGGACAGCCACTCTTCTAGGAGAGACAACTCC